>NC_073387.1:20082063-20122202 GCF_028641065.1 Leucoraja erinaceus
CTCAAGGCAGCGCTGAGCCTGTCCCTCGACCTGTCCCTCCACCAGTGTCCAGTGTCCTCTGTCAGCCGACTTCCGTACGCGTTCCGGTCGGGTTGTACATTCGTCAGTGCATTTCATGCCTCCTGTTCTGTGGGGGAGTCCTGTGGTGGCTCCCAAGGGTCGGGCCATTTCCACTATTGAACCCCTCGGCACGAGAATGGATGAGTCCCAGGGTGGCCCTTAGCTACAGGGTTAAAGGGCAGGGGTTTAGGTGCAATTTCCCCCCTTGCAGACTCGTCTGGCCAGGAGATAGACAGCGTATAAAATAGTTCCCGAAACACCTGGCTCCTCGCCTTCATTTTAGGGTTATCATCGTGCCACACCACCATATATCACTAAGATTTTTGGCCATCTTACTCATAGTCCTCCTCCGCTGAGGCAACGCCGAGGATTTTTACGATCGATGGGAAATAAAAAAGTTATGAATGTTTAAAATATCTTGATTGGCCCTCTCGCCTGTCAAATGCCATGATGAAGGTAACGCCCCTTCCGGGGGAGCTGGACTATAAAACCCGGTTGACTCGACGTGAGTCAGTCACTCTGCAAGATCACGATGGAGAGGCCACAACTCTGAATCTGCTGTGAGTCTACTGAACTGTGAGTCTACTGAATTGTGAGTCTACTGAACTGTGAGTCTACTGAATGTGTGTCTACCCTTTATGTGCTTTATGAAGTTAACCCTTCATGTGCTTGCAATAAATGATTTGTTAGCCAGCAATGTGCTTGCAATAAATGATCATTTGTTAACCCTTAAATGGGTCACAAAAAATGATTTGTTTGCCAGCAATGTGCTTGCAATGAATGATGATTTGTTAACCCTTAATGTGCTTGCAATAAATGATTTGTTAGTCCTTAATGAAATGAAATGAGTTGTTTGGCCTTTTGCTTTTGCTTTTGCTTTTGCTTTTGCTTTGCCTTTGCTTTGCTTGAGCTCACCTGAAGTGAGAGCAAATGATTGTGTTGTTGGCTGGCCCCGCCTGCCCTGTGCTTATGTTTTGCCTTTGCTTTGCTTGAGCTTATCTGAAATGAAAGCAAATGGATTTTATTGTTGGCTGGCCCCGCCTGCCCAGTGCTTTTGCTTTGCCTTTGTTTTGCTTGACCTCACCAGAATTGAAAGCAAATGGAATGTTTTGTTGGCTGGCCCTGCCTGCCCAGTGCTTGACTTGACTTGAAATGGATTAACTTGACATGAAATGGATTAAAATGGATTGTTGGCCCTGCACTCACTGTGCTTGACTTGACTTGACCCACAACACCTATGCTAGTGCTCCAGACCTCCCCCCCCCCACCCCGCCACTGGCCAACAATATTGGGATTAGTGGACAGGTGGAATATTGCGTTGGGGGACCAGCTCTCCTGTGTGAACCTAGTCCTGTGTGAACTTAGTCTAGTATTTTCTTAAACACAACATAAAACTTGCAATCAAAGACAGCATCTTGCTGGTAGATCACTTCGAACCAGGCAAACCAATTCTGCCCAGTTTTACACATCAACATCAGTTCTGATCCATAAAAAAAGATGCTATCATTGCCTGCTTCGGTAACTCGAATGCCCAGGAATGAAGGTAATCACAAAAAGTGGTGGACGTTGCCCAGTCTATCATGAGTACTGAACTCCCCACCATCGAGTGGATCTGTAGGAGGCACTACCTCAAAAAGGCAGCCAACATCATCAGAGAACCATACCAGCCTGGCCACTGTCTCATTTCATTCCTGCTGATGGGAAGAAGGTTCCTTTCCCATAGCCGACTTCTGAGTCCGACTTTGTGTGTCTCCCAGCAGCCTAGGCAGACTGTTCCGGTACCGTTCGACTCCTTTCAGAGACCATGGTCTGGCAAAATGGATAATCCAGAAATGCTCTGGAAACAAGGTTATTGGAAAATCGGTGGTGGACCTGCACCTTGGTACATGTGACAATAATAAACCTAAACCTAAACCTAAACTCTTGCATCCCTGAAATATATTCTCTCATTATCCACACATTTGGCCCCCCCAGTCCTTCATCAGAGACTCACATCACCTTGGTTAATCTTATTTCACTCCTCCACCGGGAAGAAGGTACAGGAGTGTAAATCGTAAGCTCCTAGTTCAGGAACAGCTCCTTCCCAACAATTATCAGGATCTTAATCATGACAAACTACAACTAAGTTACAAAGTGTCTTGGTTACACAGGATACTTTGGGTTTTTGTTTTGCACTGATATTGATTTTTTTAAAATTTATTAAACTTTCTTTTGTTGATTGTTATGTTTTTTTTATTATTTATTTTTATTATTATTTTTAAAGCAGAGATTGACAGAGTCGTGTTTGGAATGGGTGGCAGAGGTTGGGAGAGAAGGCAGGAGAATGGGGCTGAGAGGGAAAGATAGATCAGCCATGATCGAATGGCAGGGCAGACTCGATGTGCTGAAAAACCTAATTCTGCTCCTGTGTCTTATGATCGTATGATTGATCTTGGTTCATGTTGAATGTACTGGTGCACCCCTGATCCAGGCAAGCCCATGTAAGGTCAGGTAAGCCCCAGGCTGCTACAGGGCCTCCTCCGTCACACTCGATAGGCTCGGCCCGCCAACCAACGTTCCACTCTCTCTTCCATCATCAGCAACAGTGGAATTAAAAATGTAATCCCGTGAGTTGTATTGTTTTAATAGGTTAAACAATAAAATCTTAAATATGAAAGATTAATCAATTCAATGTACCATAACAGTTTCATTTGATAGGTATTTATTCCAGCCAAATACAAATGGAATTTAACAACCTACAGAAACCACAGAGTGCTTGATTTCCAACTGAAATAAAACTGATTGGATAAATTAATTTACAAATACCATCAGTTTGCAATCAGGCATTATTCTGCCATAAAGTAACATACAAGGATGCAGTGTGAATTTAAACGATAGCTTAATGTACATTCTATGTACTAATGGCTGTAATAAATGATTCAGTGTATTCTGGACTAGAGTAAAGAATGGATCTAATTAAATGTTCAGTTGCACCCTTATGTGTATTTTTTTCTCCGTTTCAAGTTTTATTAACTTTCTCCTGTCTTTCTCCTTCCCTTCCTACATACCAATAGTTTCCAATGATGTTTCCAGTGGTACTTTATCTGTCACATGTACCGAGGTACAGTGAAATTCAGTAGTTAGTTTCCGAACCAAAACGTCACCCATCCTTTATCTCCACAGTCTGAGGAAGAGTCCCGACCTGAAACATCACCAATCCTTTTGGCCACATTCTGAAAAAGGGTCCCGACCAGAAAGGTGGCCCATATGTGAAATTCATTTTTGTATACCTGTTGGTACGTTTCACAATACATCACCATTCCTTGTGCAAAATAATTGCCCCGCACATCTCCTTTATACTTTGCCCCTCTCACCTTAAAACTGTGCTTTCTAGTATTTCATATTATTTCCTTGGAAAATGTTCCATCTGTCTACCCTACCTATGTACCTATCAAGTTCCAGGAATTAAATAATCCAGGTCTGTCCAACCTATAGAAACATATATAATTCTTAAGGGATGCAGGAAAAAATGGTCCTGATGTTGGGGGAGTCCAGAACCAGGGGTCACAGTTTAAGAATAAGGGTAGGCCATTTAGGACTGAGATGAGGAAAAAGCTTTTCACCCAGTGAGTTGTAAATCTGTGTAATTCTCTGCCACAGAAGGCAGTGGAGGCCAATTCACTGGATGTTTTAAAGAGAGAGTTAGGTTTAGCTCTTAGGGCAAAAGGAATCAAGGGATATGGGGAAAAAGCAGGAATGGGGTACTGATTTTGGATGATCAGCCATGTTCATATTGGATGGCGGTGCTGCCTCGAAGAGCTGAATAGACAATAGACAATAGGTGCAGGAGGAGCCCATTTGGCCCTTCGAGCCATCATTGCCATTCAATGTGATCATGGCTGATCATCCACAATCAGTACCCCATTCCTGGCCTCTCCCCATATCCATTGACTCTGTCATCTTTAAGAGCTCTATCTAACTCTATTTTGAAAACATCCAGAGAACTGGCCTCCACCACCCTCTGAGGCAGATAATTCCACAGATTCACAACTCTCTGCATGAAAATGTATTTCCGCATCTCCATTCTAAATGGTTTACCCCTTATTCTTAAACTGTGGCCCCTGGTTTCCATTAAACAGCTTAAAAGGGGGGAAGGTGAATTTGAACTTGCACATGAGGTAAACGTCTAAATGTAGAGCACAGTGAGTCGTGCTCTGAATTAGAAGCCCTCGCAGACACTGAAGGATGAAGAACTGATTCAGCGGAGATCTGGAAGAAGGCCAGGAAATAAATCAGAGTTTTGGTAGGGGTTCACATGATGGTGGCTGGCTAGTGGCTTTGGTGCAACAGGTAGCCAACAAATCAGACCTGGCAGCTCTTCTCATTATAACTCGCCATCAACAAGTCAGGGATGTGACAGTAAAAATCACATCGGTTGCATGGAAGAAAGAGGAAGAGGAAGAGGTAGAGAGGGAGGGGGAGGGGGAGAGAGGGAGAGAGGGAGGGGGAAGAGTGAGAGTGAGAGTCAGAGGTAGAGGTCGAGGTAGACGGAGAGTGAGAGGGAGAGGGAGAGGGGAATGACATACTCCTGCACCTGTTTTCTATGTTTCTATGTTTCACACGCTCGGCCTCTTTTTTTAAAATACAAAATACTTTTATTCAAAACAAGCCAAAAATACAGAAAAGTAACACGATCAAAAATTGCCTATATTGGCAGTTTACAAAGTTATCAAATTAAAATAACGTTAACATTATCAATAATACACTCGATCTCCCATGGTGACTACCGTTCACTGAAGGTCTCTAGAGTCCATGTGGACTCCGTGTGTTCCCTCTCCAGGGACACGCGGGCGCGGACGCAGGCCCAGAAGAGGGTCAGGCAGCGACAGTGGGATGACCATTGACTGCCCGCTGCCTGGACGCGTGAATAGCCATCTTGGCCAGGCCCAGGAGCAAACCCACAGGGAGACCTCCCCATTCCCTCATGACCCTCCCCCCACTGTACTGAGTGACCAAATATCAAGAGTGTGGGGCTAAAGTGCAGCCAGAACTTGAGGGGCAGCCCCTTCAGAACAGGGGCTGCAACCTCTCACACTCCATGTACAAATGGAACACAGTCTCGTCCTCGCCTCAGTAGTGACAGGCGGCTGGCGAATCCGTGAATTGACTCAAATATCTGTTACACATCACAGCTCTGTGCAACACCCTCCACCCCAGGTCTGCCTTTTCAAGTCCCTACCTGGTCGGAGAGGCTGCCTTCCTCCGAGCAGCACCTTCGACCTCTCCTCGCGGCCTACCAGCGGGTCCTGGAGCGACGTTTCCTGAGGGGACCTGGCCAGAACCTCGGCTTTGGCGGCGGCACAGCGCTGGAGCGCTATCACGGAGCGGGCGATGCCTTGCCTGGGTCGCAGCGCTGGAACTCCAGTATGCTGGGACCGCCGATAAAAACATCGTGGAGCCGCGGTTCTGTGGAGCGGCCAGCTGCGGTGCTGAACTTTACATCCCGGAGCCTGGGATCTCTCGCCGAGATCGCCAGTGTGTGATCTGTGTGAAGCTCCATCCTGCGCGGTCTGTTGGCTTGGAAGCCGCGATCTCCAGTAAGAAGGTCGTTCCTGGCACCCCAAGCCGCTGAGGGTTCTCCCGACGTTGGAGTACCATCACCCGGCGAGAACGGCCGGGAACATCGGGCCCCGTAACGGGGACTGTGGAGGCCTCAATAAGCCCGACTCTGGGTGGAAAAGAGGATGGGGACTGGACTTTGTGCCTTCCCCCACAGTGGGAACCACTGTGGGGGGATGTTTTATGTTTTAATGGTAAACTTCTTGAATGCTATGTTGTATTTTTATTAGTGTGCTGCAAGGACATCTGAATTTCCCCTGAATAAGGGGATTAATAAAGTAATCTCTATCTATCTATCTATCTATCTATCTATCTATCTATCTATCTATCTATCTATCTATCTATCTATCTATCTATCTATCTATCTTCAAATTACGTCACGCGCTCCAGACGGCTGTGCGGAAGCATGATGACGCGCACGACCGCCGCGCGTCAGTCACTACCGGCCTGCCACGTATATGACGGCCACGTGGGACAGGCCCTTTACGATGATGGATGTTCATGTTAAAATGTGTTTTGTGTGTTCCATTGCCTTTTATTTATATGACTGACTTGGCAAATGAAATTCCTCGTATGTTGCAAAACATACTTGGCTAATAAAGTGTGATTGTGTGATTGTGATTATAAACCAGTGTTTGTAGTTCCTTCCTATCACAGGGGTAAAATAAATGTAGGTTCAAATATAGGTCAAAACAAGCTTGACTCTCTCCAGATTCTGAATGTACGGTTCATATATTGCATTAAATGAGGCCACAGGGAATTGAATGAGGATTAGGAAAAACAAGAATGGATTTGTATAGCGCCTGTAGACATTGCCAGTACACCCTAAGGGACTTTTCATTCACTCAACTACTAAAGTTGTCACTTTTATGGAGGCAAAGTTAATTTGATTAACATTGACATTTGTTTAGTAAATGAGATTGTGTTGGTTAGTGATGTGATTTATTTGATTAGAGCGTTTGAAGGCACTGGGCCTGTGCTCGCCAAAGTTTAGAAGGATGAGAGGAGACCACTTTGAAACTTACCCGAATAATGAAAGGCCTGGATAGAGTGGATGTGGAGAGGATGTTTCCATGAGTGGGAGAGTATAGGCCATAGCCTCCGAATAAAAGGATGTACCTTTGGAAAGGAGATGTGGAGGAATTTCTTTAGTCAGAGGATAGTGAATCCGTGAAATTCATTGCCATAGATGGCTGTGGAGGCCTAGAACAGGTGCCAAGGGCTATGGGGAGAAGGCAGGAAAATGGGATTAGGAGGCTGAGATCAGTCATGATTGTATGGCGGAGTAGACCTGATGGGCCGAATGGCCTAATTCTACTAAAACGTGAACTTATGAAGTTTGAAAGGATTCACAAAAAGTTTTGTATGATTTAGTGAAATATCTTTTGGTTTGTCATGATCAAGCACCGGTCCCTGGTGCTGTAAGGCAGCAACACTACCGCTGCACCATTGTGCCACCCTAGTATAGTTAGTATAGTTAAATAGTTACTTTATTGTCACATACACCTAGATACAATGAAATGATTTATTTTGTATACAATCCAGTAGAATCATCTATATAACTAAAAGTCTCATTTGACCACTTCCAGCCTGCACCGTATATTGATTTTAGAAAAATCGTTACCATACATCACTATGATTTTTTGGCATTTTACGCACCGTCCTCCTCTGCTGAGGCAGCCCCGAGGATGTTCGCGATCGATGGAAAATATGAGTATTTAAAAAATCTTGAGATCAGCTGATTGGTCCTCTCGCCTGTCAATCACGACGATGAAGGTAACGTCCCTTCTGGGAGGGGCAGGACTATAAAACCCCAGAAGCCTGGACGCGAGTCAGTCACTCTGGAAGATCGCGAGGGAGAGTCCAGAACTGTGACTCTAAGCTGTGAATCAACTGAATTGTGAGTCTGCAATGTACTAGCAATAAATGATTTGTTAGCCCTTAATGACAATGCAATGAGTTGTTTGGCAATTTGGTGGCTTGCACGCTGCTTGAAATGCTATGAAATTGAATGTGGTGGTCTTCACTCTGCTTGAAATGCTATGAAATGATATGCGTTGGTCTGCCCTCTGCTTGAAATGCTATGAAAGTGAATGCTGTGGACTGCACTCTGCTTGAAATGCTTTGAAAGTGAATGTGATGGCCAGCACTCTGCTTGAAATGCTATGAAAGTGAATGCAGTGGCCCGCACTCTGATTGATATCCTATGAAAGTGAATGTGGTGGCTTGAACTCTGCTTGAAAGCTATGAAAGTTAATGCGGTGGCCTGCTCTCTGCTTGAAATTCCATGAAACTGGACACGGTGGCCTGCACTCTGTGTGAAATGCCATGAAATTGGACGCGATGGCCTGCATTCTGCTTGAAATGCCATTAAACTGGACGCGGTGGCCTGCACTCTGCTTCAAATGCCATGAAACTGGAAGCGATGCCCTGCACTCTGCTTGAAATGCTATGAAATTGAATGTGGTGGCCTGCACTCTGCTTTAAATGCTCTGAAAATGAATGCGGTGGCCTGCACTCTACTTGAAATCCTCTGTAATTGAATGTGGTGGCCTGCACACTGCTTGAAATGCTATGAGACTGGACATGGTGGTCTGCACTCTGCTTGAAATGTCATGAAACTGGACGTGGTGGCCTGCACTCTGCTTGAAATGCTATGAAACTGGACATGGTGGCCTGCACTCTGCTTGAAATGCTATGAACCTGAACGTGGCGGTCTGTACTCTGCTTGAAATGCTATGAAACTGAACGTGACGGCCTACACTCTGCTTGAAATGCTCTGAAATTGAATGTGGTGCCTGCGCTCTGCTTGAAATGCTATGAAACTGAATTTGTTGCCCCGCACGCTGCTTGAAATCCTATGAAATCTAATTTGTTGGCCTGCACACTGCTTGAAATGCTATGAAATCAAATTTGGTGGCCTGCACTCTGCTTGAAATGGAATTTCAAGGAAGAGCCGTGAGTGAACTGTCAGCCCACCAATCCTGAGTGACTGAGCTACCAGCCCACCAGCCCTGAGTGACTGTTCTGCCAGCTTACCAGGCCTGTGTGACTGAGCTGCCAGCCCAAGAATCCATTCGGCCCACAATGTCCATACTAACCCTCTGGAAACCAGTCCCTTCGGCCCACTAGCGCCCCATCCCACTGACCACCAATTCCAATATTGGTGGAGAGGTGGAATTTTGCGTTGGGGACCAGCCCTCCCATGTGAACATGGGCCGCAACAGGCCCACTTAGTCTAGTATTATATATAAGCCCCACCATACAAAAGTAAAAAAGTGTAATAATTTTTATAGAATACGAGACTAAGTGGGACCCATTGGGTCCCCTGTTCAAACGGGGGGGGGGGCTGGGCTGGTCCCTCAACGCAATATTCCACCTCTCGACCAATTCCAATATTGGTGGCCAGTGGAGGGGTGGGAGGGGGCGCACTTTCTGGAGCGCTAGTATTGGTGTTGTGGGCTGAAGGGACTGGTTTCCAGAGGGCTAGTATGGACATTATGGGCCAAATGGATTCTTGGGGTGACAGCTCAGTCACTCAAGCCTGATGTGTTGGCAGCTCACTCACAGCTGGTGGGCAAGCAGTTGACGCACGGCTATTTCTTGAAATTCCATTTCAAGCAGAGTGCAAGGCTATCAAATTCAAGTGCAGTTTCTTAACACTTCAAGCAGGGTGCAAGGCCACCAAATTCAGGTGCAGTTTCCTATCACTTCAAGCAGGGTGCAAGGCCACCGAATTCAAGTGCAGTTTCCAACCACTTCAAGCAGGGTGCAAGGCCGCCAAATTCAAGTGCAGTTTATTACCACTTCTAGCAGGGTGCAGGGCCACCAAAATCGTGCAGTTTCATACCACTTCAAGCAGGGTGCAAGACAACCAAATTGCAGTGCAGTTTCATACCATTTCAAGCAGGGTGCAAGGCCACCATTCAAAGGCCGTCCATAAGAGCTAGCATCTCGCTCATCAAAACCAACGGCTTACGATCTCCCAGACCATCCATATGTAGCAGCCGAGCCGCCCGATCACGGCGACTGAGCCCGAACGTGCGTAGCTGCAATGCTTGAGGCCCTCATATTTGCCAAAAGCGGGTGGGTTCTGCAGGAAAGGCAGCAACCACGTAGATGTCTCCTGGCTGAGCACATCCACCATATAGAAATAGCACATAGCATCAGCAATGATCTGGGCCTCGGTGTGCGCAAACCACACATGAGGCTGTACCGCCCAGAAAACGGGCAGTTTCAGTGCAACCGCATTCTGCTGAGCGGGCAGGGCATTGAGGTTCTTGGCAGCGTTCATGTTGAGATGAAATCCGAAAAACGTTCAGATCGACGGGGTCACCAATGTAGCGAGGCCAGACAGGTTGAGCAAAGTGATTTTCATTTTTTTAATAAAAACAAAACAAAACTCGTGAATTTCGCGTGTCTGACTGAACTAACAATAATAGCTCCGGTTCCGAGGAGGAGCACTGACTGACTAACACACCGTAGAAAAGTCCACGAACGAATGCCCGTGGTCACGTGACAGAACTGACCAATGATGAGGGTGCTGACCTTCCAACCCTACCACTAGGTGCCGCTACATTATATTCTTTACACTTAATCTGGGATTGTAATACTTTACTGAACTGCATGCAAAAAGAAGAATTTCACTGTACCTTGGTTCATGTTAAAATGAAGACCTATTGAACCATTGTTTCTACTAAACAGTTCCTTGTATCCATCCATACAATTTCAATAGTTCCTTGTATCCATCCATACAATTTCACTAGTTTGATCAATCACAGTGGACATCTACAAAACAGTAGTTTTGTTACCTAAATTTTACAAGACTTATCATGCAGCTTTGGAACATTAGTTAATCTACAAATTACATGGCACACAGTCTGGCTTCACCAAGATCCAACTCCGCAAAGCAACCCCCTCTGTATAAATACCACTTTCACTCAAGCACATTTGTGGTTCATGGAGATAGCACTGAGGGAGCTGTTCTGTATTAACAAGCCAAGATTATACATTGAAATGAATTCCTGACAGCAGCGTGGCATGAAAAGCATTTGAGCAGGCTTGTTAATCTTCAAACGCTTATTTCATGGACTGAACATCCTTTGCTGAAACTTCCCGTTGATTTATCTCACTGCTTCATCCTTTCAGAAGCAAATCTCTTGTGCAGATTTGAATCAAAACACAAGTATCTGCCATATGAAATCTGTAAAATAAAACTGTCCAGTTCTTGTAAGGTGGAAGGTGCACTGTAGTATTTGGGAAAAACGGATGACAGTGTATCATGCAAAAGGTTCATGAATAAATCCTCAATTGTGCTATTTTAATTAGGTTTTTGTTAATTTCCAAAGGAACAACTTTTTTTTTGTAGGTACACAAAAATGCTGGAGAAACTCAGCGGGTGCAGCAGCATCTATGGAGCGAAGAAAATAGGTAACGTTTCGGGCCGAAACCCTTCTTCAGACTGAAGAAGGTTTTCAGCCCGAAACGTTACCTATTTCCTTCGCTCATAGATGCTGCTGCACCTGCTGAGTTTCTCCAGCATTTTTGTGTACCTTCGATTTTCCAGCATCTGCAGTTCCTTCTTAAACTTTTTTTTTTGTTGCATGTGGAGGTTTAATCAGCTGCAATCAGTTTGAAAAAGATTCATTTAATAACCACCATTTTCGCCGTTGAACAAGAACAAAAGAGTTTATATCATGGAAAGATATTGTCACAACAACATTAAATAGAACAGGTTGTTCGAAGCAAAGAAGAACAAAGAGGAGGTCATTTGGCCCTTCAAGCCTTCCATCCCATTGTGATCAGACCCTGTGGCTGAACTGAGGACACAGAGGACCGCCGACTGCAAGGGGGAAGTCGCCGAGTCGGCCCCTCTCACATTCTCATACACCTCTGTAAGGCGAGTCCTCATCTTCCTTCCCTGTAAAGGATAAAGTCCAAGCCTGCTCAACCTCTCCCCATAGCTCAGGCCCTCGAGTCCTGCTACCTTCCATGTAACTCTTCTCTGCAACTTTTCCAACTTAGGTCATGCACTAACTCTACTGGGGAAATATATTCCCATTCCTTCATCTGCACTTGGTTCGAATACTGGAAATCTAACCAATTAAATCATTTGGGCGCCCAAGCCAGGTGACTCTCTGCTTACTGGTCTCGCAAGTGGATCTGCAATTTTACTTCGGAATCACGTGAGTGACTACGTAAAGACCCCGTCCAGCACGCATGTGGGACATAGCGTCTCACGCAGTGCACAGTGACGGGCGGGAGTACGAGCTCTCCCGCAACAATTTGAAAACGGACCTTCAGGTAAGCAAATCTTACTCTGAGGACATGGTGTTTTCAAAACCCTGTTCTGCTTTATTTTTAAATAGGAATAGAACAGGGAAAACACCAAGGAAGGTTGTTCCCATCGGGCTGCTATGGACCAGGAGGGTTCCAGCAGTGGGGGCGACCGGCAGCACCTGGACCGCACAACGCTGCGGTCCACAGTCACCGACACTATTCCGAGCCGAGCCCAGCATCACTAGCATAGCTCAAGGGAACGTTGGCGACCAACTGCAGCGGGCTGGATGTAAGGCACAATGGAAGTCGGACCGGCCGGTTCACTCAGAAGAGCCTGGCATGGTAGACTTCCGCCCGAGAGCGGCTAAAGGTGACCGTTTCAAGCCTTATGGAAAGGCTCATGGAGCAAAACCTCCAGCGAGACTTGCTCCGGGAGCTGGGGTAAGCTCGCCAAGGGAGCACAAACACTCCCGCTCCAGTGCACTAACAGCACGGGCCATCGCATCTCCCTCAACAGAGGGGAGCGTTGGCGACCAGGGCTGGGCTGGTCAAGAAGAGGGGTCACTGGCTGAATAAAATCGGGAGTATGCTTGAGGTAGAGGACCGGGAAGAGCTGCAGGGTGTGATGAACCACTACGTGGCAACACCCCGAGCAGGACGGCCGTTACAGCCTAAACTGGTAGCAGGGTATTTAAACCCTAAAAACTTAAAGTTGCAAAAAATGTAAATACCCCTGATGTCGGCTATCACTTCACATGCTCATTCCATGGACAGGGTTGACATGCCAAAACACCCTGGCTCTACGGTGCAACACAGTATGTGATTGGCAACCTCTGGGAGGAGGTCATAAGACCTGCCCTCAACCTAAAAAATTAGCAGGACTGTGTAGAACGCCGACCTCAGAACCACAGATCCTGCTATTTGGGAAAGAATTACCAAATCAAGCATAAAATCTGGACAAAGAATCCAAGGCATTTGGCCTCATGAGGGCAGGGCCTGGAATGAGCAAACCACACAAAAACCCAGACGGCAGTACCTCTACGCATCCACCAGTAGGCGTCTACTTCATGGTACTGGTGAAAGCTCTGGGCCCGCATACCGTCCCCGCAAGTCTTTCGGGACAGGGCCCAGAGCGGGCCCCATGGAAAACGCGCCATCCCCCAACAACACCACCCCAACAGACAAGGAACCAGAAACCGAAGAAATGAACACACCACCAAACAACAGTTGAGGTAGGTGGGTCTGGTTCCTACCATCACATAACAGGTGAGGGCATTGTGCTAACTACACCTGGTTTTGGAAGCATGAATAACTATCACATTTGGTAGTTATATACCAAAAAGTATTCAAGGATAAAAATTGAATTTAAGAAAAGCTTGCCCCCAGTTCAGCATGCACCCCAACGGTGTTTTACCCTTTCACTAAAAAGAAAACATGAGGGACAAGCTGAACTGGAGAAGACATACAAAGGGGTCATAAAGAAGTCTAAATATGAACCTTTGGAATCCGTATTAAATTTACTAAAAAAAACAAAAAAGATGGTGAATGTCGCACCATCTTTGACTTAACCACATTGAATACTTTCGTCAGGTATACACACTTTAATGGAAAACATTTGCAACTGCCAAACAATGGATATCCTAAGGATACTTTATGGTAGGCAGCGACTTAAAAGATGCATACTGTTCAGTACCCATTCATAAAGATCATCGGAGATACCTAAAAATTTACCTGGATGGGGTAACTATGGCAGTATAAATTATTGACTAATGAACTAAATATGAGCCAAAACTGTTTTCCAAGATATTTAAACCAGCCCTGACACTATTAAGGAAACATATTGTCATGGCATATCTCGATGATATTTAACAACAGACAAAACCATGGAATTAGCTAATTAGCAGCATTAGCTATTAAAAACTTATTTAGCCTGGGCTTTGTCATACAATCCAGATAAATCTACGTTGAACCCATCCACAACTATGGACTGTCTGGTATTCAATTAACTCAGTCCACATGTCTATAACGTTGCCAAAAGGAAAGTCAGCAGAATTAGCATAAACCTGTAACAAATTAATGGTTAACAATCAACCAACCATTCGACAAAGTGGCAAGAGCAATTGGGAAATTAGTAGCAGCATTACCAGCTACTTAACTTGGACCTTTCCATTAGAGCTAAGGTGCTAGCGTTTAAACAAAATAGCCCATATCCAGAACCGGCGGTAGATGGACTAATCTAGAGTCATCACCACTATAGACACTGGAAATAAAACCTAGTTGGAAATGTTGGGTGCTTTCTATGGGTTAAAAGCATATTGTTCAATAATTCACCAATTTGTTTACAATTTGATAATATCACAGCGGTGGACTATACTAACCACATGGGCGGAATAAAATTGATATCATGTGACAATTTGATCAACACAATCCGGTAATGGTGTGTCATCAAACATATTTGGCTATCAGCAACTTACCTACCAGGTAAGCTAAATACTGTGGCAGACATGTTAAATCAAAGTATTTGCTGAAATTACAAAGCAATATGGAACACCAGATATCGATTTATTTGCATTCCGACTGAATCACCATGTACCGATGTATGTGGCTTGGGAACCAGACCTTGAGACAGTGGCAATGGATACATTCTCGCTGAACTGGGGTGGGGAACTAATCTCTATGTGTCCCCCCCCCCCCCCCCCCCCCCTTTCTGCCTCATCAGTCAGGTACTATGCAAAATACAGATGAACATTGGTTCGGACTTTTTGGTAGTACCCGACTGGCCTACACAGCTATGGTTCCCAGTGATCCTTGACAGGGTCATTGAAACCCATGACCATTCCCCACGGACCAGATCTACTGATCCACCCTGTATCAGGTGAAAGTCACCCATGCCATGACAGAATAAGCCTACTGGATTGCAGATTCCAAAAAGACCTTTTGATGGACCTGGGATTGTCAAATAGGACCATGGACATGATGACAGCATCTCACTGACTTCCACCAAGAAACATATCTCTCCAGTATAAGAAAATGGGAAACATACTGCTGGAAAACAGAGACAGCCTACTAATCAACCACCGGAGGTCCTGGCCAGCCTTAACCACAACGAAGGTCTGAGCTATAGCACTATCAAATGTGCTAGAAGTGCACTGTCAACCTATCTAAGACAGGCACCAAGGGAAACAGGCCATAGGTCTCGTCCACTGGTGGCCAAATAAATGAAAGGTGCCTTCTATTCAAAACCCCTAGACCTAGATATACCAAGATCTGGGATGTCAGCATTGCCCTGACATACCTAAGGGATGGCCACCAGCCAGATCCCTTACTCTGAAAACAGCTACCCTGTATACGGCCATGCTGATGACTTAGTCTCAGCATAAGGTTCCAGTCATTTTACCTACTCAGACTGGACAATATGGTCGCAACATCAGACCAGATAACATTCACCATTCAGGAGCTGGTAAAACAGAGTCGCCCAGGAACTTCAGGACTCATTATGGAATTCCGGGCGTACACACCTGACCACTGTTATATGTCGTGACTCTCCTTCTACAATATATCAACACAACCTAAAGTTTCCGAGGGAGACAAGAAGCAATGGGTCAGCCACAAAAAGCCACTGGGTCAGGGTACCGAGTCAAACCATCTCTAGATGGGTCAAACAGGTATTGGGAGTTGCTGGAGTGGATGCCGATATTTACACATCTCATTTCACCAGAGCAGCATCCACGTTGGCGGCTAACAGTATGGATGTGCCACTGGACCTAACCTGGTAACAGCAGGATCGTCCATGGGAAGAACTTTCAAACATTCTACAACAAGTCATTATAAAAATCTGTTTCACTTGCAGAGAGAATTTTAGACGCTGCAAAAAATATATAATTTAGCCCGGGGGAGCATTAATTTCTTTGTTATTATTTTCAAATAATACCATTGTTGTTTTACAAACAGATCATATTTGATTACGATAACATACTTCCTCCCTTGGATGACTTCAGCAGCGAGTGAAGTATGGACTGTTACACGGTTTGAAATCACAGAGCTTTAAAATCTTCACGTAGTCACTCACATAACTCCGAAGTAAAATAGTAAGATAAACGAGAACTTACCAGTTTGAACTTTGATCTGTATTTTATGAGGAGTTACGATGAGGGATTATGTCCCCTCCGCTCCCACCCTCAATTATAGAGATCAACTGGTATCTTAGTTCTCCTTATCTTTACTATGTTTATTTCAATGATTGTGTTTTCTGTGATTCCACACCGCTGCTTGTCGTGCAAGTATGATGTGCATGCGTGCTGGACGGGGTCTTCACGTAATCCTTCATCGTAACTCCCCATAAAATACAGATCAAACTTCAAACTATAAGTTCTCGTTTAATCTTACTATTATTCATTACAATTGCTCCTCGCTCTACTACAACAGCAGCATTTCTTACTCTAACTCTGCTCCTCTTAATCTCCTCTCAGATCACTAAATGTTATTCCCTTCATCCTGTATCTGAAGACCATTGACTTCTTGATTGTAACCTCGTCTTTAGACTTAGACAATAAACAATAGGTGCAGGAGTAGGTTGTTCGGCCCTTTGAGCAGCACCGACAGTCACTGTGATTATGGCTGATGATCCACAATCAGCACCCCGTTCCTGTCTTCTCCCCATATCTTTAAGAGCTCTATCTAAATCTCTCTTGAAGCATCTAGAGAATTGGCCTCCACTTCCTTCTGAGGCAGAGAATTCCACAGATTCACAACCCTCTGTGTGAAAATATATTTCCTCATTTTCGTTCTAAATGGCTTACCCCTTATTCTTAAAGTGTGGCCCCTAGTTCTGGACTTCCCCAACATCGGGAACATGTTTCCTGCCTCTAGCGGGTCAAAACCCTTAGTAATCTTATGTTTCAATAAGATTCCCTCTCATCCTTCTAAATTCCAGAGTATACATGCCCAGCTGCTCCATTCTATGAACATATGACAGTCCCGCCATTCTGGGAATTAACCTCGTAAACCCACACTGCACTCCCTCAATAGCAAAATGTCTGTCGTCATATTTGGAAACCTAAACTGCACACAATACTGCAGGTGTTGTCTCACTAGGGCCCTTTACAACTGCAGAAGGACCTCTTTGCTCCTATACCCCTCTTGTTATGAAGGCCAACATGCCATTAGCTTTCCTCACTGCCTGCTGTAACCTGCATGCTTACTTTCAGTGACAGATGCACAAGGACCCCCAGATCTCATCGTACTTCCCTTTTTTCCAACTTGACACCATTCAGATAATAATTTGCCTTCCTGTTTATGCCACCAAAGTGGATAACCTCACATTTATGCACATTAAACTGCTTCTGCCATGCATCTGCCCACTCACCTAACCTGTCCAAGTCACCCTGCATCCTCATAGCATCCTCCTCACAGTTCACACTGCCACCCAGCTTTGTGTCATCTACAGATTTGCTGATCTCTTTTAATCCCTTCATCTAAATCATTAGAGGTGCAGCGTGGAAACTTGAGAGATGTAGCGTGGAAACAGGCCTTTCGGCCCACCGAGTCCACGCCGACCAGCGCTCACCCCTTACACTAACACTATCCAACACACCCAGGACAATTTTTACCAAAGCTAATTAGCCTACAAACTTGTACGTCTTTGGAGTGTGGGAGGAAACCAGAGCACCCATAGAAAACTATGCAGTCACTGGGGAAACATACAAACTCCGTACAGACAGCACTTGTAGTCAGGAACAAACCTGGATCTCTGGCGCTGTAAGGCGGCAAATCTATCGATGTGTCACTGTGCCGCCCAGAGTATTCCACTGACAGGATAGCACGCAACAAAAAAGCTTTATGCTCTACCTCGGTACCCGTAACAATAAACTGTACTAAACTAAACACCAGTGACTGGGCATTTAAGTATGTACAGTATGACATGTACTGTCGTAGCATTTTAGCAAAGATGCAGCCGATGTTAATGATGTGACTGCATTTACTTCTTTGTAATTTTCCTGACAAAAATGACAAAACATTTCAAATTTGATTTTCAATTTTGCCCACATTATTCCCCATTCCGATAATTAGACATCTTGGACAAATAAGTATTATTGCACTGGCTGTATGAAGATATCCTTGTTACATCTTGCTGAGAGCTATCAGCGTTTCCCATTGACATGTTGCTAATTGGAGCCTGGGATTTCTTGCGCCTGTTTTCCGAGAGAAGCATTGTTTCTTCAGCGCGAGAGAGTTTAACAAGTCTGAGGGATTAAACTAAGGCTTACAGTTGAGGTTTTGGTCATTAAAAGAAAAGCACATTAAATTGACATCAGACAGAGGCAGAGTTATTTTTCCATCATTAGAACATAGAACAGAACAGCACAAGAACAGGCCCTTCCGCCCACAATATCTGTGCCCAATATGATGCGCCACTCTGCTGCTTATACTAGTCCACAGCGCCCAATGCACGGTGGTGCAGTGGAAGAGTTGCTGCCTCACATCACCAGAGACCTGACTACATGTGCTGACTCTACAGAGTTTGTATGTCCTCACTGTGACTGCAATGCATCCTCTCTGGGTGCTTCGGTTTAATCCCACATTCCAAAGACGTGCAGGTTTGCAGGTTAATTGGCTTCTGTAAATTACCCTTAATGTGTAGGATAGAAATTGTGTACGAGTGAAAGCTGGTCGCCGCAAACTCGTTTGAGTTTGAGTTTAATTTAGTTAATAGTCACGTGTACCGAGGTACAGTGAAAAGCTATTGTTACATGCTATCAGTCAGCAGAAAGTTAATACAATCGAACCATATACTGTGTACAGGTACACGATGAAGGGAATAATGTTTAGTGCAGGATAAATCAAGTAAAGTCCGATCAAAGAAAGTTTGAGGGTCTCCAATGAGGAATATAGTAGTTCAGGACTGCTCTCTAGTTGTGCTAGGATGGTTCAGTTGTCTGATAACAGCTGGGAAGAAACAGTACCTGAATCTGGAGATGTGTGTCTTTTCATGCTTCTAAACCTTTTACCTGATTGGACTGGGGAGCAGAGAAAATGGGCAGGGTGCGACTCATTCCTGATTATGCTGGTGGCCTTGCTGAGGCATCGTGAGATGTAAATGGAGTCAATGGAAGGGTTGGTTTGTGTGACGATCTGGGCTGCGTCCACAATTTCTTGCTCTCTTGGATGGAGCAGTTCACAAACCATGCTGTGACGCATCCTGATAATATCCTTTCTGTGATAATATCCTTTCTGCAACAACAACCGCATCGTCAAATTTGCTGACGACACTACTGTGGTCGGACTTATTTCAAAGGGAGACGAGGCAGCCTACAGAGAGGAAGTCCTGAAGTTGACAACCTGGTGCTCAGAAAACAATCTGGCTCTGAACACCAGGAAAACAAAAGAGCTCATTGTCGACTTCAGGAGGCACAGCACCGATTAGTCCCCCTACACATTAACGGCGAGTGTGTGGAGAGGGTCAACACCTTCCGGTTTCTCGGCGTCCATATCGCTGCTGACATGTCCTGGACGGACAACACGACGGCGGTCATCAAGAAGGCTCAGCAGCGGCTGCACTTCCTGAGGGTCCTCAGGAAGCACAACCTGGACTCTAACCTGCTGCTGACCTTCTACCGCTCGTCCATCGAGAGCCTGCTGACATACTGCATTACAGCATGGTATGGCAGCTGCACCATGGCAGACAGGGAGAGGCTTCAGAGGGTAACCAGGACAGCGCAGAGGATCATTGGTTGCCCTCTCCCCTCCCTGATGGACATCTACACCTCCCGCTGCCTTAGCAGGGCAAAGAAGATCACCAAAGACAGCTCCCATCCTGCGTTTGGACTGTTCGACCTGCTGCCCTCTGGAAGGCGCTATAGGTGCATCAAATCCAGGACAAACAGACTCAGGAATAGCTGCTTCCCGAGAATTATATCTACTATAAATTCAAATCCACACATGCACTGACTACACCGCCCAACACGGACTTCCATCTGTATATATGTATATATGTATGTAGCGCCGTAGAATTTGTGCACCTATTCCCCCCCCCCCCATCTCCCTTCTGTTTTGTTTTTCTGTTTCTTGTTTTTTGTGTAAAATTGTATGTATGCACTGAGTACGAGCAGCTTTCAGTTTCACTGTACATGTATAGTGACAATAAATGGCATATCATATCATATCATGCATGTGTAGACGTTGGTGAGAGCTGTTTGAGACATGCTGAACTTTCTAAGCATTCTAAGGATATAGAGGTGTTGGTGTGCTTTCTTGGCCATTGCTTCAATATGGGTGGTCTAGGAGAAGTTGTTGGTGATATTTTCTCCTAGGAATTTGAAGCTTTCAACCCTCGATGCAAACTTGCATGTGTGGCCAGTTTCGCTTTCTGAACATGAATATGAAGCAGAATATGAGGTGCTGTTCCTCCAGTTTGCATGTGGCTTCACTCTGACAATGTAGGAGACCCAGGATAGAAATGGGAATAGAGAGAGTAGTTCATAAGTTTGGTGGGCCAAAGGGCTTATTTCCATGCTGTGTCTGGAAACTAAACTAAACTAAACTTAAGCATCACCTTGGCACACTAAGATCCCTAATGTCCCACTTTTAGGAAACCTGAACGGAAACCTCTGGAGACCTTGCACCCCACCCAAGGTTTCTGTGAGGTTCCCGGAGGTTTTGGTCACTCTCCCTAATGGTGGAAAGTGGTTTCCACGTAGTCGAGGCTTATTCTATGTTCCTGCAATTATTAAAAAAAAAACAAAACCAGCCTCGACTAAAAATAGGTTGCCGTTTGGTCGAAGCCAGTGGAGTGGGGTTGCTATTTACTTACAGGCAGTCGAAGGCAATCTCCTTCGCTGACCGGCTATTTTGATTGGCTCATTGGAGTTTTTTTTGGTTTTCAGGACCTAGAAGATCTGCCGGAAGGTAAAATCCCCGCTAACTTTATTAAACTTCTTAAAACTCTCCACTCCTTCTCCCCCCCTTCTCTTCCCTTCTCCCCCTTCTCTCCCTTTCTCACTCCCCTTCTCTCCCCTTCTTTCGCCTTCTCTCCCTCCCTCCCGTGCTCTCTAAAAGACTTACCGTGCTCTGTGGCAGCCGTTTACCTTCCTCTTCATCGCGCAGACAGCGCTCCTCTGCTGTCCCTTGCCCCCACCTTCGCGGTGTGTGTGTGTGTGTGTGTGTGTGTGTGTGTGTGTGTGTGTGTGTGGTCAGTAGCAAAGATCCTCACGCTTCGGGCGAGGCTTTCCAGGCAAGTGACAGAAATCCCCTGGTGACTCGTGGAAACCTTGGGTGGGGCGCAAGTTCACCGTGGTTTCCGTTCAGGTTTCCTAAGTGGGACAGGGACATATACTCCTCATCCACTTAAACCATAGGCCAAAGATTCCCAGAAATAATTGGAGACCTTGATTTTTTTTTAAGGACAAAGTGCTGGAGAAACTTCTTCTTGCGTATGGCATACACAGCCTAAAGTTGGAGGACAACTTGTTCTATTTGATCTTATTTGATTGTGCTGGAGTAACTCATCGGGTCAGACAGCATCTCTGAAGAACCCTTCATCTGAATGATTGTGGTGGGGGGGGGGGGGGAAGAGGAGTAAGTGGTTAGGGAAAAAAAGCCGGATTAAAGGATCAATAGGACCAATCCTGACAAGTGATAGGTGGACAAAAGCCAGAGATGAAAAGACAGGTGTGGGATTGAAGAGTTTTTGAATTGTGAAGCCAGAGGAAGAAATATAGATTGAAGGGGAGAGGAAGAGGATAAATGGGTGCGAGTCCAGATCAGGCACAAGGAAGAGAGGATGGGGGGGGGGGACGGAAGTTGCTAAAATTAGAAAATTCAATGTTTGTACCATTGGGATGTAAGCTACCAAAGCAGGTTAGTACGTGCTTTTCCTTCAGTTTGCGCATGGCCTCACTCTGGCAATGGAGGAGGCCAAGGATAGAAATTGGAATGGGAAGAGTAGCAATGTTACAAAATTTTGAGATTTAAAAAATCAAGTCTGCAATTTATCCCATCAGATAAAGCATAACAATAAGTTGAATTTGACACCTAATTCACTTTCATATCTCAATTAATAAAAAAGTTATGGCCATTTTCATACTCAGAAATTAGCATCTTGTTCCCTATTGATTTTCTATGGACATAACAAAAAAGCTGTGATCGTGGACAGTCAAAAGCCCATAACCTTCTTAAAAATTAAGAGAACTGAATGAAATTTTCAGTTATCATAGATTGAAGCATTCTGAAACAAATATAAAATAATCTTACTTGGATGACCTGAAATTAAAGCATATAATTAGTTAGTTACCCAATTGGAGCTAATTTCAAACTTCAATTACTATATCTAAACATCTATCCGTTTCTTAATAAATGATTAACATTTTTAAATAGCCCAAGTGTCCAAATAATATTCACAAATAATTCACAATAAAACATGATTTTTAAATCTCATTTACATCAATTTATAGGCCAAATGGAAGATATTAGTGTTCATTTGCTGTAAATTAAAGTCTATTTTACATCGGCTTTCTAGTGGGTTCCTGTGAACGCGCTGGTTTAGAACGTTCACATTGCGCTGGATTTGTGCCCTCAAGTGCCTAGAAAAATACTGCGGGATATAAAGAGCCCAAAATGAACTACTCGCTATAGAAAACTTTATATTACAGGGTTATATACAAGCCCCATTTAATGTAAAAATAAGGTACATACCTTTAATTGTTTGCTTTATAAAACCCTGGGGCTGCGAGAGGTTGCGGAGTGAGAGAGTGATTTTTAAACTACTATAAATATTATACAAGGCCATAAAAACTAATAATACCTTTTGCGACCGGGTCTTTCAGCGATTTTCCGTTAATGATTTACTAGGCTGAACATTTTCGATTGGAACAGCCTAGTAAAAATCGCGTTTTAAACCCGCCCCCTCTAAACAGTGCCAAAATCACGCACACGGGGTGGGGGCAGATGCTCAGCCACGATTCAGGTAGGTTTTGTAACATACCTAGGAAGAGGTTCATTAATTTATTAGTTCATAATTTCAAAAGTTCATGTTCATAAGTTAATTATTAGGCCATTCAGCCCATCAACTCCACCATTCAATCATGGCTGATCTATCATTCCTCTCAACCCCATTCTCCTGCCTTCCCCTCATAACTCATGACACCCGTACTAATAAAAAATCTGTCAATCTCTGCCTTAAAAATGTCCATTGACTTGACCTCCACAGCCGTCGTGGCAATGAATTCCACAGATTCACCACCCTCTGACTAAAGAAATTCTTCCTCATCTACTTACTAAATGTACATCCTTTTATTCTGAGGCTGTGCCCTATGGTCCTAGATTCTCCCACTATTGGAAACATTCTCACCACATCCACTCTATCCAGGTCTTTCCCTATTCAGTAAGTTTCAATGAGGTCCCCCCCTCGTCCTTCTAAACTCCAGCGAGTACGTACCCAGTGCCATCAAACGCTCATCGTACATTAACCCAATCACTCCTGGCATCATCCTCGTAAATGATCATAGCACCTTCCTACGCAGATCCTGTCCAGCGAATTATTGCTGAATATGTTGGCTTGACAGGGCAAACACTTCAAGCCAAGTCCGTGGCCTTCATCTTATTGGCATTTCTCTGAACTTGCCTTTCCTAAAACAGTTTATGCTCTTGTCTGCTTGACAAGTCAAACCAACACATTATACACAATCTGCTTCGAGATGCTTTAATCTTCCAAAACGCAGTCAGACATTTGTGATGAAGTGCAATATGACTTTTATTGTTCTTGAATTATCTTGCTTATCCTGTGAAAACAATTTTGCTTGTTCAATATCTGTCTCCCTTACTATCATGTTAATTCTCCACTTTGCCTGAGGTTATTTTTTAGCCTTCCCTATTGAAAGTAAAAAACATTCTCTCGGGCTTTCTGTAGGAATAATCAAACTGTAATGATATCTCTCTCCCTGTCTCCCTCTCTTTCTCTCTTTTTTTCTCTGACTCTCGTTCTTTTTGTCTCTGTCTGTCTCTCTCTCTCTGTCTCTACGTCTCTTTCTCTCTTTCTCTCTCTCTCTCTCACTTTCACACACTCGCTTTCTTTCTCTAGTACGCTTTCTCTCTCTTGTTTTTGCTCTCGTTCTTTCTCTCCCTTTCTCTATCGTGCTTTCTCTCTTGCTTTTTCTCTCTCTCTCTGGCTCGCTCGTTCTCTTCTACTATCCCTTTCATTCCCTTTCTTTTTTCTCCCCTTCCTCTTTCCTCTCTCTTTCATTTTCTGTTTCATCTTGGAGTGAAATTTAGTGCTTTCCAAAGAAGTGTACAGTGACCTAATCGATGGCCTTTATTACACAAAACAGCAGTCTACATAAAATTAAGTACATCTTTACATCTATTCAATTAATCTTTTAAAGTCTCCTTTCATTTCCTTTGACTGCTTTACAAATTTCAGAATCACTTGAATCAGCATCAGATTCACAAGGAATAATGACAGAGAGTGATTCAAGTATAATAATAGTGAGTGGGACTCCAATCGTAAGCACTGGGATATTGTTCTGTTGAGACAGATTTTGAGGTATCATCCTTACCAATTGATATCACAAAGAAATTACTGACGGGGTTACACATGTTGGCCTAGTCAATGACATCAGGCACTGTTTATGAAATAAAAGGACACCCCCTTTATTCATATGTAGGAAGAACTTGCGGATGTTGGTTTACATCAAAGATAGACTGGAGGAAGGAACTGCAGATGCTGGTTTGTAGGAAGGAATCGCAGATGCTGGCCATACACTTTAACTTACATTCCCATTCCAATATTAACTTTTCTGTTCTGCGCCTCCTCCATTGTCAGAGTGAGGCCAAATGTAAATTGGGGGAACAGCATCTCATTTCCCACATGGGCAGCTTAAACCCAGCGGTATGAATATTCATCAGTCTGAAGAAGGGTTTCGGCCCGAAATGTCACCTTTTCCTTTTCTCCAGAGATGCTGTCTGACCCGCTCGAGTTACTCCAGCTTTTTGTGTCTATCCTCTTTTATTCATGATCTTTTGCCTTAAATTACACTTGCACTCTATTACATAGAAGCGCACTTGGAGGAGATGTGCAGTGAAGTAATTGACCCATCTACATGTAGGTTCTGTCTTTGAATTGCTCCCGATATGTCATTTCAGGCCAGCAGCTATCTTGTGCTATCTAATGCAAGTAACATAAAGTGCACATTCAAGTATAGTTTCTGACAAGCAAAGGCCGTACAATAGATTAAAACTCCTACAAGACAGTCAATTGCAAAGCTATTTATTAACCAAAAATTGAATTTAATTTTGACAAGTGGGTGGGATTGCATTATGGGGTGTCAAATAAAGAAATCTACAGTAAATGGTGAGGCAATAAGGAATGTGGAGCAACAGAGATCTGTGGTCCAAGTTCATAGTTCCCGGAAAGAGGCAATGTGGGTGGTACAGAGGCTTAGACTCTGTACAGCGTGGAAACAGAACCTTCGGCCCACCGAGTCTGATCCGACCAGTGATCACCCCGTACACTAGCACTATCCTTCACACTAGGGCCAATTTACAATTATTTTTACCAAAGCCAATTAACCTACATGCCTGTTCGGCTTTGGAGTCTGGGAGGAACCCAGAGAAAACCCACGCGGCCACAGGGAGAATGTATAAACTACGTTCAGACAGCACCTGTAGTCAGGATTGAACCCGGATCTCTGACGCTGTAAGGCAACAACTATACCTCTGCATATGCCTTTATAGGTCAGGGCATAGAACATAAGATATGTTGCATCACTATAAAACACTGGTTAGGCAGCACTTGGAATATTGTGTGCAGTTTAAAGATACAGAGTGGAAGCAGGACCTTTGGCCCATTGTGTCCACGCCAAGCAGGAATCACTAGTATTCTAGTTCTACCCTACACACTAGGGACAATTTACAGGAACAAATTGATCTATGAACCTGCACGTCTTTGGAGTGTGAGAGGAAACCGGAGCACCCGGAGAAAAGCCACGCAGTCACAGGGAGAACGAGCAAACTACGAACACACAGCACCCATTGTTGCGATCGATCCTGTGTCTCTGGCGCTGTAGTAGCTCTACCACTGTACCACTGTGCCGCCCAGTTCTATTCACTACACCAATGGAAAAAAATGTGAAGTTTACAAGAGAGAGTGCAGAGGAGATACTCTGAGGTAATGCCTGGTTTGGAAGCTATCAGTTATATGGAGAAATTTGATAGGCTGTGTAAAACTCAAAATGCTGGTGTAACTCAGCAGGTCAGGCATCATCTCTGGAGGACATGGATAAGTGACGTTTCAGGTCAGGACCCTTCTTCAGACTGAAGTTGGGGGGAAGAAAGCTGGAGGAATTCAATCGTCAGGCAGCATCAGAGAGGGTAAAGGAATAGTTGACATTTCAGGCTGAGATAGAGGAGCATAGATAACATGGGCAGGACCTACACAGTGAATGGTAGTACTCTGGGGTGTTGTAGAGCAGAAGGATCGAGGAGTGTAGGTACATAGTTCCTTCAAAGTGTCTTCACAGGTAGGTAGGGTGGTCAAAAAGGTTTTTGACACATTGGCCTTCATCAGAGTATTCTGTTTAGTTTGGTTTACAGATACATCACGGATCAGGCCCTTCATCCCATCAAGTCCGCGCTGACCAGCGATCCTTGCACACTAACACTATCCTACACACATTAGAGACAATTTACAATTTTACCAAGCCAATTAGCGTCCAAACCTGTACGCTTTTGGAGTGTTGGAGGAACCTGGAGTGCCCAGAGAAGACCCAAACAGGTCTTTGGCACTGTACAGAGAAAGTACAAATTCCATACACACAGCACCTGTAGTCAGGATCGAACTTTAGTCTTTGGCGTAGTAAGGCAGCAACTCTACCGTAGCACCACCATATTGAGTATAGAAGTTGAAAGGTCGTTGCTGTTATACAAGATGTTGGTGAGGCCGTATTGTGTTCAGTTTTGGGAACCATGTTATAGGAAAGATGTTGTCAAGCTGGAAAGAGTGCAGTGAAGATTCATGAGGATGTTGACAGGAATTGAGGGCCTGAGCTATAGGGAGAGGTTGAGCAGGCTAGGACGTTATTCCTTGGAGTGCAGGAGGATGAGGGGTGATCTTATCGACGTGTAAAAAATCACAAGAGGAAATCATGAGAGGTAAATGCCCAGAGTATGGGAATTGAGGGTGGGAAATATTTATTAGGAACCTGAGATGTAATCTTTTTACATAAAGGGTGGTGGGTGTATGGAGGAGGTGGTTACGGTAGGTACTATCGGAATGTTTAAGAGACATTTAGACAGGTAAATGGACAGGATAGGTTTAGAGGGATATGTTATCAAATGCAGGCTGGTGGGACCAGAGTATATGGGACATGTTGGTCGGCAAGGCCAAGTTAGTCCGAAGGGCCTGTTTCCACGCTGTATGACTGTAGAGAGACAAGATTTTGTTCTCATGGTAGGTTTAACAAAATCATGAGGACATTGTTTTAAGATGAGTGATAAGAGTTTGCAAGGAGATCACAGAGGCTGGTGTGTGCTGGGAACACACTGGAGATGAGAAAAGGCCAGAGCTAAGCACAGCTGGCAACAGATAAACCCAGGAAGGGTGGAGATCATAATGGCACATTTTTTGCTAGCGCAGATGTGATAACAAGATGGATATAAGGATGCTACCAATGGAATTAGTAGGACGACTCAGGTGGGGGAGGGAGGAGAGGGGAGGGATGGAATGCAGGAGTTACTTGAAATTAGAGATATTAATGTTCATGCCTCTGAGTTGGAAGCAAACGTCACCTACACCTTTTCTCCAGAATTCTGCCTGACTTGCTGAATTACTGCAGCATTTTGTGTCTATCATGTTCAATACAGACATTGTGGGCCGAAGAGCCTGTTCTTGTACTAACAAAATAGAACAGTACAGTGAGGGAAGTCCAATGCTTTCTCTGGAAAGAGTGTTTGAGTCTGGATGGCACCAGGAAGGAGGGAACAGGACCATTATTGCATGCCAAAAAGAAACTAATTCACATCTGAATTTGAAATATTTATTTTTCATTATTTTCAAAATGAGAAGATGCTGCAACATAAGGACATAAGACAGAGGAACAGAATTAAGCCATTTGGCTCATGGAGTTACTCACCATTCAATCATGCCTGATCTATCTTTCCCCATCAACCCCATTCTCCTGCCTTCTCCCTGTATCTTATGAAACCAATACTAATCAAGAACCTGTCAATCTCCGCTTTAAAAATATCCAATGACTTGGCCTCCACAGCCGTATGTGGTGATGAATTCCACAGATTCACCACCACCTGCCAAAATAAATTCCTCCTCATCTCCATTCTAAAGGTACTTTTCTTTTATTCTGAGGCTGTGCTCTCTGATCCTAGACTCTCCCATTACTGGAAACATCCTCTCGAAATCCAATCTACCCATAGGAGGGACTTGCACCTAATAAACCCCATTCCTTCCTCACTCCATACCCCCAGCTTCACAATTGACAACTCTTCAATCCTATTATCACACATCTTCTGATTTCATCCCTTGCTTTGTCCACCATAGTTTTATTTTTATTGATTGGTTCTTGGTTAGTAAGGCTGAGAAAGGTGCAGAGAAGGCAGGAGAATGGGGTTGAGAGGGAAAGAGTGATCAGCCATGAGCGAATGGCGGAGTAGACTCAATCGGCAGAATGGCCTAATGTTACGGTCTTATCTAAGCTAACATCTCCCAATGTAGCCTGCTGTCAACTTTTAGTTTAGTTTGGAGATCCAGCATAGAAATAGGCCCTTCGACCCACTGAGTCTGCACCGACCAGCAATACCCGTACACTAGCACTATCTTATGCACACGACATTATTTACAATTTTTATCAAAGCTAATTTTCCTATAAACCTGCACGTCTTTGGAACGTGAGAGGAAACCAGAGCACCTGGAGAAAAGCCAGTCACAGAGAGAACGTACACAATCCGTACAGAGAGCACAGGATGGAAACCGGGGTCTCTGGCAGCAACTGTCCCACTGACCCCCCCCCCCCCCCCCCCCCCCCCCCCCCCCCCCCACCCTGCCTTGTTCTGTTAACACTCCTGTCACGTATCTGGCAACTTTACAATGTCAGAGGTGCAAATAAATTAAAGGACGTTATAAAAATCAAGCCATAAACACGACCTGCTTTCCTCGATGACAAATTTGTCATTTTCCAGCACACAAAGCCAAGAACCCAATTCCATTTCCGGCTAATTGATTGCTTCATTCCCACCCACCCCCCTCTCCCCCAACCCCTGTATTTTGCAACAGTTAGTTGCAGTTGTAAATGTATGCAAATTAACGTTATTTTTAGATTTTTTTTTGTGTGGCCATTAGAGATTCCCAGAGCAATCAATCATGGCAATTAACATTGAGTGTGAAGTATTTGTATAAGCATCAAGGAGTCTTCAGAAGCATAAATCGACTAGTTATGGACAGACCTCATCAAGGCGGTGATTAAAGGAAGGACAAGACTGGAATATTAAAGCAGTTCCCCAGACGGAAACAGCCATCGTCTCTTCAACGGGAGTTAACGATACAGAGGCAGCTTAGAGTCTCTTGCTTAGAGTCGGGGAATGGCGAACCAGAGGATATAGGTTTAAGGAAAGATTTAATAGGAACCTGAAGGGCCTGTCCCACTTAGGCCACATTTTCGGCGACAGCCTGAAAAGAGGTTGTCGCTGCGTGGTCAGGGCGTAACTCGGGATGACGCATGTAGTGACGTGCGGTGACGAGCGGTATCTCCCTGTCATCCCTGGACTTTGGAATGTTCAAAATCTTCAGGCGACATCTGGGTGTCTTTTCATGTTGTGCACCCTGTCACACGCTGACGTATGCTGTCCTGCGGGTGGCGGCCGGTGATGGCCCACACCTACTACTTTGCTGTTTTATTTCTTATGATTATACACATGCAACTCGGCACAAGGTGAGAATGACTAGCGAGGGTTGTCCTCATTGCTGTTGCAATCACAAAGATCGACATACGTGCAATGTATCGCAATTTAAAGAGACCCCAATAACTAGCAAGGGGGTCTGAGCAGTCCACTAGGATGAACACAAACTTGCTTCTTTAAGCCGGAGGAGAATGCTTAAAAGCGGCGATCTCGGGGACTGGGACTGGGCGCCGATTGCTTAAAGATTATTGGCCTTGGTATGTCCAAGGGAAATGTTACTGAATGTAGAGGGAGAGGGGTGGAATTTACGAACAGCGGGAATTGAAAGCAGGACGATATCTGCAGCAGTGATCCAACTCGGCTGGGAGAACGGGAGCGGAGCATGGCGAGATAGAAACAGGATACTGCAGGGTCGAAACAGAGACCTCGCAGAGAGCGACTCTTACTTAAAAACCCAAGAGCGCTATCTGTTAGAGCAGCGGGCAAACTGACAAGGAAGCGGGTGTTCATTTCCAATGTGATTATTGTACTTTGGTGTAGTGTGAAGGCGAGTGACGTGCTTGACGTGTCGGTGATGCGGAGTGTCATACAACGTGATGGCTTTAGGGCGTCAGTCACTGACGTTCACAGTCGCTGAAAAAACGCAAAGTGGGACAGGCCCTTGAGGGGTAACTTTTTCATACAGCATGGAAACAGACCCTTCGGCCCAACTTGCCCACACCGATCAACATGTCCCATCTACACTAATCCCACCTACCTGCGTTTCACCGATATCCTCTAAACCTATCCTATCCATGTACCTGTCTAAATGTTTCTTAAACTTTGCGATAGTCCCTGCCACAACTACCTCCTCCGACAGCTCGTTCCATACACCCACCATCATTTGAGTGAAATAGTTAACCCTCAGGTTCCTATTAAATCTTTCCGTCACCTGAAACCTATGTCCTCAGGTACTCCATTCCCCTACGCTGGGCAAGAGACTCTGTGCATCTACCCGATCTATTCTTCTCATGATTTTGTACACCCCTATAAGATCACCGCTCATCCCCCCAAAATGCAACACCTTGCATTTTCCTGTATTAAATTCCAACAACCATTCCTCAACCCACCTGCCCAATCGATCAAGATTCTACTGCACATTTGACAACTTGTGTCTAATGGCAGAAGGAAATATATTATGTGGCAGGGTATAGTTTAGTTTAGTTTAGAGCTACAGTGAGGAAACAGGCCCTTCAGCCCACCGAGTCTGTGCCCAGCAGCGATTACTCCGCACATTAGCACTATCCTACACACTAGGGACGATTTACAATTTCACCAAGCCAATTAACCTACAAACCTGCATGTCTTTGCTTTCAACGAGACTTTCAGGTGCCGGTGAAACCGCTCAACCTAACCGTTGGTCTGAGGATTGTACGCCATAGTATGATGCAGCTGATGCATAGTAAGAAGGGTCTCGACCCGAAATGTCACCTATTCCTTCTCTCCAGAGATGCCGTCTGTCCCGCTGAGTTACTCTAGATTCTTGATAAATGAATCGTTGGAAGCTCCTTTGTGGCGTGTTGCTATCCAGAGTTTAAAAGAAGGAACTGCAGATGCTGGAAAATCGAAGGTAGACAAAAATGCTGGAGAAACTCAGCGGGTGCGGGTACGGCAGCATCTATGGAGCAAAGGAAATAGGCAATGTTTCGGGCCGAAACCCTTCTTCAGTTGGAAGAAGGGTTTTGGCCCGAAATGTTGCCTATTTCCTTCACTCCATAGATGCTGCCGCACTCGCAAATAAGTTCACAAGCTGCATTGGTAATTAAGACCAGAGTTATTTTTGTGTGTTATGTAAAATAAATCAATTGCAGGTTCTTTACATCACAAGTATTCTCCTAAAAAGTTACCCACAACTTAACATTGTAAATGGGTTGGTTTCGGTCCAGCAAAAACACATAACATGTCCTTAATGACATTTCTTAGAAACACAGCGAGAGAGTGTGAGATGTAGATGGGACATGACTCTAATTTTTAACTAACCCCTGTGCTCGTGTATTCATATCTTTCCAATAAATTATGGTATCTACACCGGATGATAATCTACCGTACAATATAGGAAAACATTCTCATATTTACAATTAAGGGCCAATTGTATTCAGGTTTTTAATAAAAACTCAGTTTATCCGAGTTTAAATTGAAACTTGGGCCAGGCGCCGAGAAACTCTGGGACGCCACTGCTGAAGAGAACATCTGTGCTTTGTCTTTCATTCAGAGGTTCGCGGGCTGGCTGGGGTGACTGTACGGCTCTGAAAACCTTGTTTCCCAGGGCTGGGGTGAGTGTGAAAGGGGTGGTTTCTGGGCAGATCTGCTCAATCAGCAGTGTTTGGAGCCACTGCTTTTTAAGTCGCGACGGTGGGACGGCTGCTCTGACGGACATACTGGGTGAGTAGGGAGACACACGCTGCTATCCCTCTGGTCTACGGAAACCCGCATCTGCAGTTCCTCCCGACACAAAACAGCTTATGCCTTTCAATGATTGATGCCAGACTTTGAACAAATGCAGTTAAAATAGACTTTTGAATGCAATTTTGGAAGGATTGTTTCTTGAAACAAACTGCTTTAAAAGTTTGAAGGGAGGAATTGCAGATACCTGTACTAGTTTAAACCAAAGATAGACACAAAATGATGGACTAACTCAGCTGGTCAGGCAGCATCTCTGGAGAAAAGAAATACGCGATGTTTCGGGTCGAGATCGTTCTTCAGGCTGGGTCTTTTTATAGTGAAAAAAAACTGCATGTCATCATTTTTACCATGTGATGATTTTTCCACACGTCGGTAGTCGTTGTTGGCTCAAGAGCAACTCGGGAGCGGAACTTGGTACATCGCAGAAATGAGAAATAAATGGCAAACTTAGACATACACGTGGGAACTCATTTAAACTTGTGAACATAAACTTGGAATCTCATAGACAACCATGAGTTTGATTTTTTTCTTTCACTCAGGATCACTCGTGGGTGGACTCGCACCTTGAGACAGGGCCATGAGGTGTATAAAATTTTGAGAGGAATAGATTGGGTAGATGTCTTTTGCTATGAATAGATGAATCGAGGATATAGGTTTAAGGTGAAAGGGAAAAGATTGAATAGAAATCTGAGGGGTAACTTTTTCTCACAATGTGTGGTGGGTGTATGGAACAAGCTGCCAGATGAGGTATTTGAGGCAGGTATTATGCCAACATTTAAGAAACAGTTAGACATGTGCATGGATAGGACAGGTTTGAAGGGATATGAACCAAACGAGGGCAGGTGGGACTAGTGTAGATGTTGGCCGGTTTGGGCAAGTTGGGCCAAAGGGCCTGTTTCCACACTGTATCACTCTTGGACTCTATGATTCTACAATTTCTTGTGGTCATAGATGGAGCTGTTCCCAAACCATGCTGTGATGTATCCTGATAAAATGCTTTCTACGGCACATCTGTAGAAGATTAATAACGTCATTTATGAAGAAATCTGGTTAGATGAGAAGGGTTAGATTTTTTTAGGGCAATCTGTTTACAGAAGCCAATTAACCTATAAAGTTGTATGTCTTTAGGATGTAGGTGGAAACTGGAGCATCCGGAAAAATCCAGACGGTCTTAGGGAGAATGTACAAACTCCATAAAGACAGCGCCCATAGTCGGGATTGAACGGATCTTGGTGCCTCACAGCACCATCTCTACCGTTGCACCACTGTGTTGCCGCTGAGAAGAAGCTATTCTTGAATCTGGTGATACATGCTTCAAAGGTCAAAAGGTTCAAAGGTCTGTTTATTGTCACGTGTACCAAGTAAAGTACAGTGAAACTCGAATTACCATACAGCCATACTAAAAAAAAGCAACAAGCCACACAACTACATAAAAGTCTACTTCTACTACTGCGGATTCCTCCATATTCCTCACTGTGATGGAAGGCAATAAAGTCTGAACTTCTTCCTCTTTATTATCCCACGGTCGGGGCAGTCAAACCATCTGCAGTCGGGGTGATCGATGCTCCCACAGCCGACGATCGAAGCCCCTTCGTCGGGGCGAACGAATCTCCCGCGTCGGGGCGGTCGAAGCTCCTGCGGCTTGGAGCTCCCGAAGTCGATCCCTAACTAGAGGCCATGAGCTCCACGATGTAAAGTCCGCAGGCTCCCGCGGTTGTAGCTCCAAGGTCGATCCCTGACAAGGATCGCAAGCTCCACGGAGTTAAGTCCTGCAGGCTCCCGCAGTTGGAGCCCACAAAGACGGTCCCCAGCAGAGGTCGTCAACCACACAATGTTAGGCCGCAGTGCGGACGGAGGTACGGCACGAAAAAAATCATATCTCCATCGAGATAACAGATTTAAACAAGTTTCCCCCAAACCTCCCTTCCCCCCCCACATAAAACAAGCTAGAGAACGCTAAAGCACACTTAATTCGTGCTAAAAAACAACAAAGAAGGGAAAGGATGAGACAGACTGCTGACAATGCAGCTATCGTGGGTGACTCCACTTGGAGGCTGTGACCTCTGTTGGTCCAGCAAAACCGATAATCCAGAAAGGCTCTGGAACCAAGGGTGCCGGATAATTGGTGGTGGACTTGAGTCTCTGTCTGACAGATGCTACATAACTTGTGCAGTAATGCACACATTTTCTGGTTTTATTTCTGTGAACACTCCCACGTACCCTGGCTATCAGTAATGAATAAGTAAAATACATCCTGTGATTCCCACTAGTCGTTAGTTGGTTAGAAAAAATGCATTGGAAACAACTGAAAAGTCAAAAACAAATCAAATTGCATACAGTATATTACAAAGCTGACAGCTCTAGATGTTGACATGTCAGCAAATGGAGAGGTCAGATCTTCAGATTTCTGGCATTACTTGAGCTGCCTAAGTAGAGGGCGATTGTGCTGTCTGCATGAAGCAACTGATCAGCTCTGAATAAAGATTCCAAGCTCTTTAGCATTCTCGCTTCTGCTCGGCATTGCTGTGAGACAGTTATCCTGGACTGTTGGGGCTTCACAGACATGAAATGCTCTTAATAACGATGACACTGCAGGTTAGGGGTATACTATAATGTCTGCATATTGATGGATCCACACACACTGGCTACCAATGGAGCAATCACCCCACTGGCAGTGTGTCACAATGAGATGGAGAGAGATGGAGAGGGGGAGAGAGACGAAGAGAGAGGGAGAAAGAGACGGAGAGGAAGAGTAGGTTATTAAAAGGGAGAGAGAGGGGGAGAGAGGAAGGAGGAAGAGGAGGAGGAGGAGGGTGGAGAATAGGGGAGAGAATAGGGAAGGGAAAGAGAGGGGGACAGGAAGGGGAGGGGAAGAGGTAGAGCGGTAGGGGATGAAGAGAACAGGGAGGGGCGGGAGAAAAGTGGGGGAGGAGGGTGAGAAAGAGTGTGGGGGGAAGAGAGGAAGAGAAAAAGGGGGAAAGTGAATGAGGAGAGGGGGAGCAGGGGTCTTGAATGGAGCTGTTTTCAAACCATGCTGTGATGCATCCCACTAAAATACTTTCTAGTGAGCATCTGTGGAACTTGGTGAGGATTGTTGGGGAGATGCCAAACTTCCTATGCCTTCTTAGGAAGTAGAGGCATTGGTGTGCTTTCTTGGCCATTTGATGTTGGGTGCAGTGTATATCTTGATGAGAAAGGATGGACCTGTTTTTTTTTTTGTCTTTCCGTCAGAACCGGATTAAGTGGTGGCACGGTGGAGCAGTGATAGAGTTGCTTGCTTACAGCATCAGAGACCCGGGTTTGATCCTGACAATGGGTGCTGTCTGTCTGGAGTTTGTACGTTCTCCCTCTGACCACGTGGATTTTCTCTGGGTGCTCCAGTTACCTGCCACATCCCAAAGATGTACAGATTTGGAGGTGATTTGGCTTTGGTTAAATTCTAAATTGTTCCGAGTAGTAAAATAGTGCTAGCGTATGGGGTGATCTCAGGTCAGCGCAGACTCGGTGGGTCGAAGGGCCTGCTTCCATGCTGTAACTCTAAAGTCTAACATCCAATCCAACAAAGGCCACTGATTACCTCTTCTTGTGGATCAATAATAGTTTTTCTGTCCTTCACTCGTACAGCACGGAAACTGCGCCTTCGGCCCATCTCATCCAAGATGGCCCCATCTAAGCTTAAGTAATTCTTCCTCATTTCCATTAAGACACATTAGTTGAATGAAGTAGAGTTGTGTTGAGTTTATTGCCATGTGCCACATCATTTGTTGTGTGCTAACCAGTCAGCGGAAAGACAATCAAGCCATTCACAGTGTACAGATACGTGATAAAGGAAATAAGTTGAGCAAAGTTTAGTGCAAGATAAAATCCAGTAAAGTCCAATCAAAGATAGTCTGAAGGTCTCCAATGAAGTAGATAGTAGCACAGGTCTGCTCTCAAGTTGTAGGTGGGTTGGTTCAGTTGCCTGATGAAAGCTGGGAAGAAACTGCTCCTGAATCTGGTGGTGAGCAATTTCACCCTTCTATGTCTCTTGTATGATGGGACAGTGTAGAAGAGGGAGTGGCCAGGGTGCGACTCGTCCTTGATTATGCTGGTGGCCTTGCCAAGGCAGCATGTGGTGTAAATCACGTCAATGAAAGGGAGGTTGGTTTTTGTGACGGCCTGGGCTGAGTCCACAACTCTCTGCAATTTCTTACAGTCTTAGATGGAGCAGTTCCCAAACCATGCTATGATGTATCTCAATAAAATGCTTACTATAGCGAATCTGTAGAAGTTGGTGAGAATTTTGGGCACATGCTTAACTTCCTAAGCCTTCGAAGGAAGCAGAGGCTTGTATAGCATCTGCCTGTAAGTAGTAATAAATGTAGTCTAGAACATAGAACAGTACAGCAAATTACTGCTGTTCACTGTCACGGAATGGAAACAGGGCCTTCAGCCCTTCACCCAGGCAAACCAAGCTGCTCCATCTAAACTAGTCAGATTAGCCTCCATTTAGACAATAATTCTCCAAACCTTTCCTTTTCATTTACCTGTTAAAGAGTCTTCTAAATGTTTATATTGTAATGGCCTCAACTACCACCCCTGGCAGCACATTCCATACAACTAGCACCCTCTGAGTGGAAACATTGCCCCATTAAGATTCCCATTAAATCTTCCCCTCTAACTTTAAACCTATGTCCCTTGTTCTTGATTCACCTACCCTGGGTAAAAGACTGTGCATTAACCCTATCTATTCCCCTCATGATTCTATTCACCTCAAAGGTGACATCACAGGGAGAAAAGGTGATCATCAAGAAAGGCCTTCATCAGTCAGGTAAGTGAGTATAGAAGTTGGGTTGTTATGTTACAGTTGTACAAGGCATTGGTGAAGCCACATTTGGAGTATTGCATTCAGTTTTAGCCACCCTGCTGCAGAAAAGATGTTGTTAGGGTGCAGAGAAGATTATCTAGGATGTTACCGGGTCTTGAGGCCCTGAATTAAAGGGAGAGATTGAGCAGGCAAGGACTTTGAACAAAGGAAGAAGGGCAGTGATCTTATAGAGATGTACATGATCATGAGAGGAATAGATAGGGTAGATGCATAGAACTGTTACCCAGAGTAGGGAAATCAAGAACTAGAGGACATAAGTTTAAGGTGTGAGGGGAAAAGATTTAATAGGAACCTGAGGCTCAACCTTTTCGCACAGAGAGTGTTGGATATCTGTAATGAGCTGCCAGAGGAAGTAGTTGAGGCAGATACTTCAACAACATTTAAAATACATTTGGACAGGTATAAAGATTGAGAGGGATATGGGCTAAATGTGGGAAAGTGGGACAAGTGCAGTGGGGCACGTTTGTCTATGTGGACAAGTTGGGCCAAAGGGCCTGTTTCCGTGTTGTATGACTGCATGACTATGACTTTATGACACTTTGATTCTATGACTCTATGTCTCTGTGTCTCTTTGACTCCATGACTCTATAACTATTATCTCTGTAAGATAATCCCTCGTCCTCCTATGCTCCGAGGAATAATAACAGAATCGTCAAGCAAATTAGGAAGGCTGGCTCCGTCCTGTGGGGTGGAGTTGGATTCATTAGAGGTGGTCTCAGACTGTGGAGCATCCTGGCAATACACCTCACACCCTCCAAGACACACTGGTCAACCTGAAGAGCACCATCAGCAACAGATTGGTTCCACCAAGGTGCAGCACAGAACCCCACAGGAGATCCTTCTTCCCTGTGGCTATCAAATTGTACAACTCATCTCCCATCTGTCATGGGATAGACTGGACCCCTCTCCCCATCTTTGCACATCCCTCACCCTGGACTTTTCCAATCGATAATTTAATTTCACGTTTGCGCAATATTATCTATGTGCTGTGCAATAACTGGTCACTTAAATTTCATTATTATTATATTGCACATGACACTTTCAATACCATGTAACTGTATATTTCGACTGGTGACAGACCAATTTCTCTCTGGGATAAATAAAGTGGTATCGTATTGTATCATAAAAAGTCCCAGCCTGCTCAACCTCCCCCTGCAGCTCAAGCCGTCAAGTCCTGGCAACATTTGTGCCTTCTTTACGAGACTGCTTCCTTGATGTGCTAGTCTAGCTAAATCCTAATTCACCTGTTTAATAGGCTTTCCAAGCTCTTCGGTACATTGACATTCTGCATTCAATCGGGCTTCAGAGAACAGATGCAAAGTAATTGACCTTCGGAGCAGAGTGCAAGGAAGGTGTTTCACATCTCAATTTAGTTGGTGGTGACGTCAACTTGTGAGAAACTTTGATGGAATTTTCTTGATGCAGTGCAAAACGTGCACTTTTTAAAGTTTAATTTAGTTTAGTTTAGAAATACAGCATGGAAGTAGACCCTACAGTCCACCGAGTCTACCCGACCCATCAATCACCCGTTAACATGAGTACTCTGTTATCCCACTTTCTCATCCACTCCCTACACATGAAGTGCCACTACAGTTGCCATTTAACCTACCATCCCACACGTCTTTAGGATTTGGGAGAAAACTGAAGCATCCAGAGGAAACCATGCAGTCTCAGGGTGAACGTGCAAACACCATTCTGATAGCACCCCGAGATCAGGTCAACCCATGATATATTACGATCAATTATTTCCACTTCTTGCCATGTTGCAAAATGGCAGCATGGTGACACATAGGTAGAGTTGCTGCCTGACAGCACCAGAGACCCAAGTTCGATCCCGACTACGGATGCTGTCTGTACAGAGTTTGTACATTCTCCCTGTGACTGCATGGGTTTCCTCTGAGATCTCTGGGTTTCTGACCCACTCCCAAGACGTACAGGTTTGTAGGTTATTTGGCTTTGGTAAACATATACATTTTCCCTCGTGTGTAGGATAGTGTTAGTGTACAGGTATCGCTGGTCGGCGTGGACTCAGTGGGCTGAAGGGCCTGTTTCCACATTGCATCTCTAAATTAAACTAAACTGGATAATTCTTGCAAATACAGTAAGTTAAGTGTGCAATCGTGAAGATACGAGAAACTGCAGATGCAGGAACTGTGAGCTGTGCATAGAGTGCTAAAGAAACTCAACAGGTCAGGCTGCATCTGTGGAGAGAATGGACAGGCGACTTTTCAGGGCGAGACCCTTCTTCAGACTCCGCGTTACCTCCACAGATGCTGCCTGACCCACTGAGCTCCTCCAGCACTCTGTGTTTTACTCTGGACGAACACACGTAATGTTCATGGGAGACTATTCTGTCCTTCCATATTCTACAAGCAGCAATATATGCCCTGGCTCCACTAACTTCCATGAGTTCTGAATCTTCAAGTTGCTTGAGGAAGCTATAGAGGTAGATGCAATTATGACATTAAAGATATTTGGATAGGAAAGGTTTAGAGGGATATGGGCTAAATGCAGGCAAATGGCATTAATTGGGCTGGTGGCCTTGTATAGGCAGCGTTGATGTGCAGATGGAAGGGACAGTGGAGCGTGTGCGGTGGGTGTGGGCTGCATCCACAATTCTCTGCAATTTGGTCGTTGGATGGAGCTATTGCCAAACCATCTTACATCAGTCTGAAGAAGGGTCTCGACCCAAAACGTTCTCCCAGTTCCGTTCTCTCGCCTGTCCCGCTGAGTTACTCCCAGCCATGTGTGTCTATCTTCGTGAGTTTTACCTCAAAGTTGGATGTGTTTCCCAAACTGATGCTGTGGTTTGTGGTCTGCTTACATAACTGGCCACTTACACTGCATCTGGAGGCAGTTATGGGGGAGGAACAGTGTTCAACCACTGTCAGCAGGGCCAGAGGTCAAAATTTTTAAAATCTGTCCACAGTGCACATAGGCTGTTGGGAACGCACCAATATTAAGCTGTACTGAGCTCAGTTTGTAAATCTAAAAC